>NC_135222.1:22679048-22684048 GCF_052324685.1 Brachyhypopomus gauderio | reverse complement strand
TAGAATGCTCCTTGTTCAGACTTTTGCTGGCCTTGACGAAGGCTGTGGCTCGTCCTTGGGACGCTCATAAAATGTTGCAGCAGTGGGCCGTGCTGACGGAGGAGAGCGTCACCAAATGACAGACTACAGCTTGTGAATCAGTGTGGAAGTTATGAGTGAGAACCAGCAGACCTCACGTCACCCGGTGAGGTAATAGTGTGGCCGCCAGGCCCTCGCCCTGAGCTCCCGCACGCTGTCATTACAGGCCTCACGGGAGTGGAGGGCCAGGGCAGCTCTGCCACAGAGCCCCGTCCACTGCGTGAGATCCAGAGCAGAGGATGAGGAGTGTGATGAAGAGGCCGCAGCCTTGCAGGATATTGATCGTCGGGGAAGAGGAGGAACACTAAGCTGCTATTTCTAGGCCATTTCAGGACTATTTCTGAGTAGAAATCCACTGAATCTTCCTCGAACACACAGAAGAAGCAGGCCTCTCTGTCCTGTACTGTGTTTCCGCTGCTGAATGTAGCCTCCCTATAAGATATAGAACCGTCATGATGGTGCATTGATGAGCTTGCAGCACTGTTTGACTTTCACTAAGTAATTATTTTGAAGAGCTGGTGAAATTGGAAGCTTTTGTCCTTTACCATGAATATTCAGCAACAGGGTGTTGTCACTGGAGGCTAGTGTGTTAGCTTAAGTGCTCATTAATAGCTTAGTGTGTCTGACTTTGATCTGCCTGTATCTGCTGTCCTGTCTAGCCATAACAGTGTAATGAAGGTAGAAGCAGCCATCAGTACTACACTGGCCTGGTACTACCAGACTGTTGGCCTGGTTGTATGTGCAGGATTTTTAAACTAAACAGATTCTCCAGTGTTTCTGGAAATGGTATGCATTCACAAGACATTCACCAGACAAGTCTGCGTGCACACACACACACACACACACACACACACACACACACACACACACACACACATATGTGTGTGTGTGCATACACACATGCCAAAACACGCATGGACCTACACATGCACACCTGGTCTACAGACAGCTGCCCTAAGGCCTACCTATTCGTCATATCCACTCTGGTCTGTAATTAAGGACCTGGGCACAAAAATACAAAGAGAGAGGGAAAGAGATAGAGAGAGAGATAGAAAGAGAGAGAGAGCGAGAGAGAGCAAGAGAGAGAGAGAGAGAAGGCATATTTAAGGCAGTACAGGAAATGAAACACAAAGTCTTTCTTTTCCTCTCATTCTCCTTACACACACACACACACACACACACACAGCAGTCGTGCGCCTGTGCTCTGTGCTCGCCGGTCTCGTCTAACTTGGTGCCTGATCAAAGTGCATCGCCCCATTTCCATGGTCTGATCCGCTCTGGTGTGATGAAAAACCTGCAGATCAACCTGACCTGCTAATCTCAAACACACCTACTGTAGCTGTAGTCATCTGTTTGTGATCTGACTACTGTCATCTAAACTGGCCCAGAAATCATTAAGAATATCCTTGTGACGTTGAGCTGGACTGGCTGCACTGGAATATAATTTTCAATCAAAGAGACATCAGGCACCCAGCCCCTCCCCCAGCCCCAGCCCCTCCCCCAGCCCCAGCCCCTCCCCCAGCACACCCAGACACGAGGACTGCATCAGCCACGGTGGAGCGGAGGTTGAGCTCGTCTCCAGGGTGCTGACAGCCAAACCTGCTAGCAGAGAGAGAGAGAGAAAGGCAGAGAGGGGGACAGAGAGAGAAAGAGTGACAGGTATTGTGTGGTGATGGACAGCAGGTGGACAGATGAGAGGGGGATGAGGGTGAGGAGCTGGTTAATGGGACGCTCTTTCTGCAAATTCCTCAAACTGCCACCCACAGTAAGACGCCGCAGCCAATGGCTGGAGCTGGATGCCTCACCCCCGGCAACTTCCTCTAATCACAGGCCTTTACTGCAGCACAAAAGCCCCCCAGAGCCCCGCCCATCTCACTTTAAATAGAATTCCTGCATCCCTCCCTCTTATTCTCTCTCTCCCTCCCTCCCTCTTCCTTTTCTCTCTCTCCCTCTTCAAGCCTCCCAGGGCTTATAAAAGCAGGGGGGAAAAAAGCAGCCTCACACCAATCAGCCTAATGGATTTAATAGGTTTAGTGCAGTGTTTTCCCCACGCTATTGACACATCTCTATGTTGTGTGGCCAAACAGAGCTCAAGTGTTTGGAGACAGATGGGTGAGGGAGAGGGTAAGGGGTGTGTGTGTGTGTGTGTGTGTGTGTGTGTGTGTGTGTGTGTGTGTGAGGGTGTGTATGAGGCCCCCCTCTGTGTTGCCGTGTGCGACGGCTTCTCTGTGCAGTGTCACAACAAAGCGCTGGCAGACAGAAAGACAGAAGACAGTGGAAAAAAAAATCAATTAAGGAGAAAAAAAGCAAAGAGTCCCGCAAGCAGCTCTGAGTGACTGTTGTGCAGTTTCCTCTGACAAGTCTTATCACCCCGACTGCACTCAGCTTTAATAAAAGAGAGAGAATTCAAAATGCAGGCTGTTGCCTGTCTCAGTATAAGAATGATAGAAGCTAATTTAATTGTCCTAAAGCCATGTGAGTATATGAAACACATGCGTCTCTTAGGTTCTGGATTCTGTCTCCTGTCTCTGACGGCCGGTCTTCCCCTGTGTGAGCTACGGAGAGCGTTTGCGGTGTCCACCCACTGAAGAAACCCTGCAGTAACCCTCACCTGACACCTCCTGAGAGGAACGGCTCGCTAGAACCACGGACCTATTGTGTCAATAATAGTGTTTTTGTACACTGTCCCCAACATATGTGCACGCACAGACTCTTTTCATCTTTTAAGAGGGCTGGCTGTTGGAACTAAGAAATACTTTAAGCGGCGTGTAACCTTCTGTGTGTGCAGTTTGGACAACGTGAGCCTAAATGTGCCTCTGTCTAACTCTGTTATTAGGCCTGCTTTGTCATTAGTGGATTACAGTGCAGTGCATGTGTGTTTCTGTTTGTACGTGTGTGTGTGTGTGTGTGTGTGTGTGTGTGTGTGTGTGTGTGTGTGTGTGAGAATGCCATTTTGTGTCTTTGTAACGGATGTCTAATATGTATCAGACCCCTGCCTTCTGTTTTCTTTGTATCAGACCCCTATCTTCTACACTGGTTACATCAGATCCTGGTCTTCTGTTATGGTTACCACCCAGCTTTTGACATTTCACTCATGCAAGAGGATTTCACCCTGTGTGGGCTTGGTGTGGTCTCAGTGTGGTCTCCCCTTCTGTTTCTTATTACACACAGAAGAAACACTAATCTGGGTAGGCGATGCTGTGCAGTGCAAATGAGAAGATCACGCATTGTGTGAGTGTGAGTGTGTTTGCTGGGCTCGGGGAGCATAACCTGAGTGACAGTGAGCACCGGCTGCTTGTGCCACTCTCTGCCTGTCGTGTTTTATGGTGGTGCATTTGAGTGGAGGCCTAGACACCTGCCTGTGTGGAGGGAGGGTCCTGAGTGCAGCTCTATAACCTGCCGTGAGCTTCAGACTCCCGGCCTCCACAGAGCAGGAAGCGATAGAGCAGCGTAGAGGGGAGGAGAGAGGGGAGAAGCTTATTTTGGATGGGCCTGGAAGACTGGTTAGGCGGGTTGTGAGTGCAAGCTGCTGGCTGGGAGACAGGACCGAAGCCTCTTTATGTAGAAATGGGAGGGAGAAAAACAGAGAACGCAGTGCTCCCTAAGGCTTACACAAACACAACCAAGCACAGAGCATGTCTCAAAGACGCTTTTTGAGCACAAAAGTGTTTGTGTGTGTGTGTGTTCATGTGTGAGGAGCAAAATGGTGAAGCTGCACTGAGTGATAGCATTAAAGCCTGTTCTCCAAACGACCTTTAACCCTTTTCATTGGGTCATATAGTATATATGTGTCTGGGGGGGGCTGCCTTTCAAAAACATATTCTACTCACAAAAAATTCAGCATCACTAACAAAGTGTAAACAAACAAAAATACTGTTGAGCACTCAAACAAGGTATCTCAGCTCGTTCCTGATCATTCTGTCATTTTTCCACTGATTCACACACATATACATGCATACACAACAGACTTTGATCTCTGTTTGTATATACACATCTACCCAGTGAGATGTGAGCTCTTTTGGTTTGTGGATTGGTTAGTATATTTTGAGATGAAAAGCTTTTTGTCAACAGTGACATACATATTGTGACACATATCGCTATGTCTCATCAGTACATAGAAGAAGTTAATAGAACAAGACACATAGGAATGACAGTCGTACTAAAACTTGTCTCTTATTTTTCTCTTTCTGCATAGAGATGGTGGCATTCATGACTGATACACCACAAGGGAATTAATGGGAAATCCCATTACATTGTATAGTTGGCTTTTGTCTGTGTCTGTGAATGTGTACGTGTGTGAATGTGTGTTTTTGAATGTATATATATGTGTGTGTGTGTGTGTGTGTGTGTGTGTGTGTGTGTGTGTGTAGTTCTCTATATCACTGGTAGTACTTGCCATTTTCTCCCTCAGACCCTGTAGGGTGGAGATCTTTTGTAGAAGACATTTATGTCAAATTTCCCATCAGATTCTGATCTTCTTAGACTATGAGATTCATGGATCGACTGCACAAGCTTGACAACCACACTCTACCCAGGATATAAAAATACTGGCCAGTACATGAGTTAGAGACAGCCATACCCATCTTTTTTGTAAAAAAAAACCCTCCAGTTCCAACTGTACAAAACTAACCCCCAATTTCAGTGACATGATAGAATCTGAAACTATAGATTCTTTCAAATGGGGTGCACGTCCACCCTCACCACAGTGACACGTCCCTGCATTAGACGATCACACACTCCCCACCCCTTAAAGTCCATCCACCTGCATGAGAAGAACGAGAAGAACAGAAGTGTGTGTCAGCTAGCTGCAATCGCTCCCCACTGCACACACTTGAAGAGAGTCCTGCCTGTCTATTAACTGTAGACTGGGTCTGTGGTTGCTGATTCAAACTGCAGCTGCTATATATAGGTACCACGAAGTG
>NC_135222.1:22669048-22671548 GCF_052324685.1 Brachyhypopomus gauderio | reverse complement strand
ACAGGATGAAAGAGAAAAGCTGACTCCATTCCTTTTTCAGAAGTGATTGATCAGCACGTCCCTGCCCTCTAGAAACCGCACTGCCTTGTTTAAGGCGAAGCTGCTACTCAACAGGGCTTGGAGAGGGTGGGGGTGGTTGTGTGTGTGTGTGTGTGTGTGTGTGTGGGGGGGGGGGGGTGCTCCTGTCTTTGGACTCTCAATTTATGTACATTCAAAAGTAGAGAAATAACAGTGAAGAACTGGCCCGGTCTCAGGGTGCAGCAGGGGACTTGTAATACACTTCAGAATTGACACAACTGACTGGAGAGTCATGGGTGCTGCTCTGGGGTGATTATGGCCCTGTGGATAAAGAAGGGCTGGGCAACCTCGGCCCGGCGGTGGCTTGCTGTGATTAATGGTTGTACAAACAGTGGCTCTGCTAATACTGCCAATTTTTACCTCTAATGGAGCCCCGTGCCGATGTTAAATGCTCAGAAAGGCAGGCCCACCACTGGCTTTATTTTTGACTTTTAACACCATGATGGGACAGCGTCAGGGTTGGCAACCTCTGACAACTTTCTCTTCTCCTCGGAAGGCTCTGAGAACAAGGAAGGCACCTTATCGGGCCAGGTGGCAAACTCTGCTTCTTCTCTGGCACAAACCCGCCCTCATCTCCCAGTCAACACACAGGAGGGCATGATGGCAGTCAAAATGCAGAGTGTGGTCTCTGTGTGTGTTTGTGTCTGAGAGCTGTGTGGCGTGTGCACGTGTGTGTGTGTGTAAACATCAAACACAGGCTGAAACAGGCTGAGTTAAGCATTCCATGCGTTAAACATGTAGTGTGCATATGGTGTTAGGGGTGGCCTGCAGAGACTGTTTCAGCCTGTGTTTGATGTTTATACATGCACATGTGCACATGCCACACAGAGGGAGTTTGGGTTTGACAGTAAACTAAGTGAGTTTGGGTTTGAGAGTGAGCTGAGTGAGTTTGGGTTTGAGAGTGAGCTGAGTGAGTTTGGGTTTGAGAGTGAGCTGAATGAGTTTATGTTTGAGAGTGAGCTGAGTGAGTTTGGGTTTGAGAGTGAGCAGAGTGAGTTTATGTTTGAGAGTGAGCTGAGTGAGTTTGGGTTTGAGAGTGAGCTGAATGAGTTTATGTTTGAGAGTGAGCTGAGTGAGTTTGGGTTTGAGAGTGAGCTGAGTGAGTTTGGGTTTGAGAGTGAGCTGAGTGAGTTTATGTTTGAGAGTGAGCTGAGTGAGTTTGGGTTTGAGAGTGAGCTGAATGAGTTTATGTTTGAGAGTGAGCTGAGTGAGTTTGGGTTTGAGAGTGAGCTGAGTGAGTTTGGGTTTGAGAGTGAGCTGAGTGAGTTTGGGTTTGAGAGTGAGCTGAGTGAGTTTATGTTTGAGAGTGAGCTGAGTGAGTTTATGTTTGAGAGTGAGCTGAGTGAGTTTGGGTTTGAGAGTGAGCTGAGTGAGTTTGGGTTTGAGAGTGAGCTGAGTGAGTTTGAGTTTGAGAGTGAGCTGAGTGAGTTTGGGTTTGAGAGTGAGCTGAGTGAGTTTGAGTTTGAGAGTGAGCTGAATGAGTTTATGTTTGAGAGTGAGCTGAGTGAGTTTATGTTTGAGAGTGAACTGAGTGAGTTTGGGTTTGAGAGTGAGCTTAGTGAGTTTATGTTTGAGAGTGAGCTGAGTGAGTTTGACTGGTGGTTTTGTCATGACCATTTTGCTAGAGTCCTGAATCACAGGCCAGAGTTGCTGATGGTTAGGATGTGTGGTTTCTGTAAGGGATCTGTGTGCATTGTGAGAGAGATGCTTGACCCACAGGCACACACAAACACACACACACACACACACACACACACACACACACACACACACACACACACACACACACACACACTGTAGAACTCAAAGACTGAGACCAACACTCAGGAAGGAAACAGCAGAATCGCACTTGTTCAAGCACATGCCGGAGAAAGCAGAGAGACAAGGAAAGGTCAAGTAGACCCGACGTCCGGATGTCCATGGACATGGTGATCATTGTGAGTGACTAAGTGTATGTGTGTGTGTCTCTTCTGTGCAGCCTGCAGTCCAGGGAAGTTTAAGTCCAAGCAGGGAGAGGAAGCCTGTTCCCCCTGCCCACCCAACAGTGGCAGCACCTCCGTGGCCTCCAACACGTGTCAGTGCAAGAACGGCTACCACCGCGCTGATAGCGACTCACCTGACACGCCCTGCACCAGTGAGTGCCTCCTTCTCTGCCTCTACCTTCCTTCTCTCCCTCTCCTCTCCTTCTCTCTCTCTCTCCCCTCCTTCTCTCCCTCTCCTCTCCTTCTCTCTCTCTCTCCACTCCTTCTCTCTCTCTCCCCTCCTTCTCTCCCTCGCTCCTTCTCTCCCTCTCCCCTCATCTTTTATCCCCACACACAACATTAAGGTCCAAAGAGCTTGGCATCTTGTCCTGAATCTGTCACCCCAGCATGCTGCTTGTGCTCTTAAAAGGCACGGCGAAACAGCCCTGGCGGATCTGATC
>NC_135222.1:22639048-22664048 GCF_052324685.1 Brachyhypopomus gauderio | reverse complement strand
GTGTGTGTGTGTGTGTGTGTAATTGTTTGCATGTCTCTGTGTTTGACAGCTACATCCTGCACAACTTATACTAAAGACTTCTTTTGGCTGCCAGTAGTGAGATGTGACTTTGTATTGTACAGTCAAGGGAGAAGCAAGTGTTCTCTAGAGGCCAGATTCAGTGCGCTCTTAATTTCAGTATTGTACCCTTCCCCCCTACGACCTCAATTTCAAAGTCTCCCGAGGTCTTGGCAGGAGTAATGCAGGTTTCTTTCAACACGCCTGTTTTGCCATGATTCATAGGGAAAGCGTCAACACACAGTGAAGCTATATTCAGCTCTTACATTGTGAATGACTTTGTGGACTGATATTTTTTTCACCCACAGGAAGCAACGAAATGGCTCAGAGTCAGAATACACAGAGAAACTTCAGCAATATAGTAAGTTTCTACGGACTTCACACGCCATGGAGTGATGACTTTATCCGGCGCTCACGATACACACACAATATTCTTTAAAAAAAAACAAACAAAACACACCAAATTCCAAACACGACTGCGCCATTTCTGTCACACAGTTGCAATTCATACGGCTATTTCCTCCTGTTGAATCCCCTATAGTAACCCCGGGGACGAAGGTGTACATTGACCCCTTCACCTATGAGGACCCAAATGAGGCCGTGCGCGAGTTTGCTAAAGAAATTGACATCTCCTGCGTGAAGATCGAGGAGGTCATCGGCGCAGGTAACCAACAGCCTGAGCTCCTGAGAGTCCGGGGGAGGCCAGCGCGCCTCAATCAGGCCATACCCCTGGAGGACTTCACTCCACGCGGTACTTAAACCACTTCATCCCCCCCTCAACACCGCCCCCACCTGCTGCGCTCACTAACGGCTTGGCTCACCAATGCGAGCTCCTGGAGTTTCGGCTCGTACACGTCTGCGGCACGCGGCGGCTCCGTAACTCCTCTCCAGTCTGCTAGCCTAACCCGTGGATCGAGGGTCTCTGCGTCCCGACCTAATCCCTTCTGTGTGCTCCACCTCTCCTGCCCCTGAAGGTCACCACTCCTTCCCGAGCCCTTATTGTGAGATAGATTGTATCGTTGTGGTTTTTCGACCGATTGTTTTAGTTCTGCTATGACGAATGTGATGAGAGACATCAAAGAGACTGGTAGCAGGACCGGTTCTGTAGGATTAGAGTAAGGAAGGAAAAGAGAAACAGCTGATGCCTTTACCACGTAACTTATCTAAAGCTTTTCAAACCTGCCACTTCCCAGCTGGGCCTCCAGTGACCAATCCCATCCATCTCCTCCTCCCCTGCCCCTCCTCTCTTCCCCACCTCCAAACCTCCACATCTTCTGCACATGCTGATCCTCACGTTCCTGACTAGACCGTAGACACAGACCACCCAAGCTCTTGTGCCCTGCGTACTCTCCCGCTCGCCCTCTCTAAACCCCTAACCCCTTCACTCTCCTTTCCCCTTCACCCCTCCTACACCGGCCTACGTCTGTTCCAGCCTTCTATCAGCTTTGCCTGCTGCACTAGCCCCGCCCCCCCAACACCGCCTCCCCGACCCGAGATTACTCCACTCCTCGTGCCATCTCCCTGCCCCGAGCCCTGGCTTTTAATGCTGCCTGCTCTCCTGCTCCGGCTCCTTGGTTCTAACCAGTAACTGTCACTCTCCCCCACTCTCCCCTCTCCTCTCAACCCCTCATCTCTCTCTCTCCCTCTCTCCCTCTCTCTGTATCTCTCTCGTCTATCCCATGCTCTTGCAGGGGAGTTTGGGGAAGTGTGTCGTGGGCGTCTCAAGCTCCCAGGTCGCAGGGAGATCATCGTGGCCATTAAAACGCTGAAAGTGGGCTACACAGAGCGCCAGAGGCGGGACTTCCTGAGCGAGGCGAGCATCATGGGCCAGTTCGACCACCCCAACATCATCCGCCTGGAGGGCGTGGTCACCAAAAGCCGGCCAGTCATGATCGTCACCGAGTTCATGGAAAATGGAGCGCTGGACTCCTTCCTCCGAGTAAGAGTCCTACTAGAGTTCTTCCTTTTCTCCCAAATGGGATCAACTCACAGTGCTCTACATTCTAACTTTATTCCTACTATGCAATTTGGGTTAGCGCACACCATAAGCTAATCTCAAATTCACAAATGTGTGACTGTGGCTGTCGAGAATAAGAGCACGTCGAATTCTTGGCTGTGTGACTTTTGCTTTTTAACACTTTGAGTGAAGTCAGCATGTTGATGATCCGCAATCTGAGAGGAATGTTAAACGCAGACATCTTGGAGGAAGTGTGTGAAGCTTCTCTCTCCCTCCCGCAGCTGAACGACGGCCAGTTCACGGTGATCCAGCTGGTGGGCATGCTCAGGGGGATCGCGGCGGGCATGAAATACCTGTCCGACATGAACTACGTGCACAGGGACCTGGCAGCCCGCAACATCTTGGTCAACAGTAACCTGGTGTGCAAGGTGTCAGACTTTGGCCTGTCTCGATTCCTGGAGGATGACCCCTCTGACCCTACCTACACCAGCTCACTGGTGAGAGCACACACACACACACACACACACACACACACACACACACACACACACACACACACACACACACCCACTGTGACTATGAAGTTGTATCTCCCTCTCTTTCCCTCTCTCCTTCTTTCTCTCTTTCTCTCTTTCTCTCTCTCTCTCTCTCACTCTCTCTCTCTCACACACACACACACACACACAAAATATACACAGACACACAGAAAAATTAGCAATCATGTGTTCTTGGCATTAGTAATATAGCTAGTAATGTGGCTCACCATTACCTACAGGGAGGGAAGATCCCCATTCGCTGGACCGCCCCCGAAGCCATTGCCTACAGGAAGTTCACCTCCGCCAGTGACGTGTGGAGTTATGGCATTGTCATGTGGGAAGTGATGTCATATGGGGAGCGACCTTACTGGGACATGAGCAACCAAGATGTGAGTCCTCTTCTGCTCCTCTTCCTCAGTCTCCCTCTCTCTCTCTCTCGCTTCGTCTCATGTACATGATGCCTTAAATCCGTCACACTCCTTGTTCCTGTAGGTGATAAATGCGGTGGAGCAGGACTACAGATTGCCCCCACCCATGGACTGCCCCACCGCCCTGCATCAGCTCATGCTGGACTGTTGGGTCAAAGAGCGCAACCTGCGTCCCAAGTTCTCCCAGATTGTCAACACGCTGGACAAACTCATCCGCAACGCGGCCAGTCTCAAGGTGGTGACCAACACGCAGTCCGGGTAAGAGCCCCAGTCCCGCCCCGCCCAGACTCCATGGATCCACAACGCAAACGCATTTGTGTTTGGTAATAGTGCTGGACCTCCACAGCCAGGGTGGAGTGAGTGTATCGGAGAGCTTGCCATGTTTCAGGGGCATCAGGAGGGCTAATGTGCATTAGTGCTGAGATAGCATTAATTAGCACAGGCCCGCAGAACAGCACATGGCTTCATAGGCATTTATTCCCATTGATTTCCTCTTATATTATGAGTAACAAATGATCAGCAAGTACCAGAAGCATGCGGTTTATGAGGCCTTTGATTTCACATCACTTCAAGAAGGCAGATTACCTTGTAATGTCAGGTCTTCTGAAGTTATGCAAGTCAGGCCTAGTTGTAGTCAATAAAGCAATGTACATCTGTAGGACAAGCATTACTGCCACGTTTACTGTTTAGTTCTGAATATGTGCAAGGGCCTAATTTGCTAGATTCATTATCATAGGTGGTACCTCAACAGCGGAATGACAAGGCAAATTGGCTGTGAAGTACAGACGTATTGTCCAATAGATGTATACATTTATCAGTGGTTTGTATACCTCTAACTGTTTTATTTAATTATGCGACGAGTTATACAGTTTGAGAGGTCATTAAAAGTCATTAGTTAATGGTGGTGGATTAGAGAGAAGGGATTGAACCCGGCTCCTGCTGTCTGAATGCAATGTGTGTCCAGGAATTTGTGTGTGTGTGTGTGTGTGTGTGTGTGTGTGTGCGTGTGCGTGTGCGTGTGCGTGTGCGTGTGCGTGTGCGTGTGCGTGTGTGTGTGTGCGTGTGTGTGCGTGTGTGTGCGTGTGTGCGTGTGTGCGTGCGCGTGCGTGCGTGCGTGTGTGTGCGTGTGCGTGCGCGTGCGTGCGCGTGCGTGTGTGTGTGTGTGTGTGCGTGTGTGTGTGTGTGTGTGCGTGAGTGGGAGACTCAAGAACCTGTGTTTTGCCTTCATGTCGATAGCTGAGGAGATTAGGGACGAGTAATTATCTAGATTAAGGCAGTGCAAAGATGGGAATGGCTTTAATTAGCTGCTAACGAGATTTTAAACGGGCCAGCAGAGAGGTGGCCCCCTGTCGAGCTTAATGAGATAGCAGAGAGAGAGAGAGATGGGCTATAGCCACCACGATATCTGTACTCAGTACTTCATGGCCACTACAATGACCTGCATATATTCTGCACCACAGCTAAGTCACTATAGTAGGTGGAGAGGACTGATAGGTGTGGCCAATGCTATGCAGAAACACACTCTCACCTCTGATCTCACCCTTAACACCACCCTTAACGCTGCAAGGTCACCCTTGATGACACAACACCACCTTTAACACCGCAACAAGAACCTCCCAGGCTTCTGATCCTGAGGAGAGGGCAGCACAGGTGAGCTCTGAGCTCCAGGTTTTGGCTGTTCTTCACGTTTGGCAGGGAGACTTGCTCTCAGTCTTAATAGAGCTCCTTTAAGGCCGTGTCCCAGGATAATGACCACGGGGCCCTCCAGGCCAAACAGCAGGGGCTTATTAATGTCCATTCCTCCCATCCATCTGGGCCTCTCTCTCCTCAATGGAGCCTCTGTATCACTCTTATTAACTTTTTTCCTCCCCTCTCTTAATTGTTAATTAATTTAATGCCATCAAAAGACGACAAGGATCAGCAGAGCAGGCTCAGCAGAGCAGGGCGCCGGCTGGTGCCTCTGGACTCAGGCTTCCTGCCCTGAGCTTTGCTACCGCAGGTTATTAAAACTTCACGGTGGCCCGAATGAAGCCCTCGATCAGTTTCTGTCTTGAAAGTTGCAGGAGTGAGAACAGTTAACGTTAGCGTGAGGTACGTTCAGTAAAGAAAGTGAAATTTGTTTGAGCTTTTGGTTATATCGACGCATCCCGTTTTTAGAGTAGGTAAAGCCCCCGTGCTATTGTTCACATGTGAGAATGCTGAGCCCTGTGTCATTCTGATCTCCCGAATCTTTACACCCGCGTGGGTGAACACCCACAACGTCCTCACACTCGATCTTCTCACCCGGTACTCCCCACTCTACCCTTGAAGAGCTCCCATGTGTCTCCAGCCAGTCAGCCACAGATGAGGCCCAGAGACCCCGGCCGTGCTGGCTCTACATGCCCTACAGGCAGGGAGAGGAGGCGGGGGGTCTGGGGGTGAGGTTGACTGGTGGAGGCGTGGTGTGACCTAACCCTCTTTCTCTCTGTCTCTCTCCCCCCCTGTAGGGCCTCCCAGCCCCTGTTGGACCGCAGTGTGCCTGACTACAGCACATTCACCACTGTGGGAGACTGGCTGGATGCCATCAAGATGAGCCGCTATCGAGACAACTTCTTGAACGCCGGTTTCGCCTCCTTCGACCTGGTGGCACAGATGACAGCAGAGTGAGTGGCTGGCTGCTGACGAGAACAGGGCTTTTTTTGTCTAGGCTACGACATTCCCGCTGGCCTGAAGTCAAGCCCTATATCGCCCATGCAGATCCGGAGTGCCTCACAAAACACAGGAAAGAATGATATGAAGCTCGGAACAGCAAACACCAATTAAAATACACTTTAAACACACTTAATCTGTAACGGTTACAGCAGCTAAAGAACATTTAGAGGTCAGAGTCCAACACAAACCGACGGTTGTGTTGGACAGAAAACTATGAGGCGGATATGAATGGGGCTGTTAGGATCAAATAAATGAATTGGGATAATAATAATACATTTATCAAGCCCATTAAAAGGATAATAGAGGATGGAGGTGTGGGTAATTTGTTTCAATTTGGCAGCCTGACAGGTGGACCTATCAGTGGATTTCTCTTGTCCTTAATGGCTGGTAATTCGGCTAATGGTCTTCATTTATTATCATTTTCTTCTCCATTGATGGCGTGATGAGGCTGGTGCAGCACAGAAGGACGGGCGCAAAAATGCTGTTAGCGCACGTGGAGTCCCTGTGCTAAGAGTGTGTGTGTTTGCGATGGGGCGGAGGAGGTGGGGGGAGCAGGGGGTGGGGGAGGTGTTCACGAGGCTGATCACACTCTCCCGCACTTACGCCACTCTCCTCCACACACTTCTACCTGACACTGAGGGAAAACAAACCAGGGATAGAGAATGAAAGAGTGTGTGATATTTCTCATACTTACATGGGCCGTGGTGTTAAGTAAACACGACGGGGAGAGATTGCGTTACCATGTCTGATAAAAGAACAGGAATCTCCTCATGCTTTATTAAGGGCTCGGTTGCAGCCATATTTTCCCCACTCACTCTTCGATTTTTCAGACATGCTGCATTTCTTTTACACGACGGAAAACACGCTCTCGTAGCACCGGAGCTATGCAGAAAAGCACTGCTCATTCTGAGACATGTTGGGTTCGGCGAGGTGGCGGCTGGCCTGGGTGAAATGGCAGCTGGTAGCCAGAACGAGCTGCTTAATCATTGGCCGTTGTGGTGACCTTCTGCTGCTGGGGCTGCTTCAACTTCGACCTCACAGAGTCCTGCCTGTCAGCCCACACACAGGAGCACAGGTCACATGACATGTTCATGCAGCCCGTGGGTGCCACGGAACTGTTTACTCAGACAAACAGCATTGAGTTGCTCACCTGGCTTTTCTCCCATGGCTCTGGGCGAAAATACACACGCACACATACACAGGCATGCACACATACCAGACGTAGACACACACACACACTTATAGTCTTTTTTAAAACAGATGATAGACTAATATTGTTTGTCTGTCTTCTCCAGGGATCTGCTACGGATAGGCGTGACACTGGCTGGCCATCAGAAGAAGATTCTAGGCAGCATTCAGGACATGAGACTGCAGCTGAACCAAACACTGCCTGTCCAGGTCTAAGACAGGAAGAGGAGGGACTATGCCAGAGAGAGCCAATGGGAAACCCCAGCTGCCTGACCATCTTGCCAATCGGATAAAACTGGCTTGCAGTGCCTCAGACAACTTTTTTTTCTTTTCCATTTTCCTGTTTTTTTTTTTTTTCTTTTATGCATTTTTTCCATCTGACGAAGACAATTATTACAATTATTTTGTAAATTTTTTAAACAAAAAGGAGATAAAAGCCCCACAGCCCATGCGTGACTCTCACGGCCCTGCTGGGAGGCACAGTCTGCATGCGTGCGTATGTATTTTCTTTCTTTCGTGTGGTTGGCTGGGACATGTTCCATTTCCTGAGCCTTGTCACTTCCTCCCGTGAAGCCCTTCTCACTGGAGCTGAGAATCAGACTTCCCCCCATGAAGCCCTTTTCACTGGAGCTGAGAATCAGACTTCCCCCCGTGAAGCCCTTCTCACTGGAGCTGAGAATCAGACTTCCCCCCATGAAGCCCTTTTCACTGGAGCTGAGAATCAGACTTCCCCCCGTGAAGCCCTTCTCACTGGAGCTGAGAATCAGACTTCCCCCCATGAAGCCCTTTTCACTGGAGCTGAGAATCAGACTTCCCCCCGTGAAGCCCTTCTCACTGGAGCTGAGAATCAGACTTCCCCCCATGAAGCCCTTTTCACTGGAGCTGAGAATCAGACTTCCCCCCATGAAGTCCTTCTCACTGGAGCTGAGAATCAGACTTCCCTTTGCTGATCAGAGGAGGTGAACACTATCATTATCCAGAAACTCACAAACTCACGAGAGCTGGAAAAGATAGAGATGAGAAGTCCATCTAATGTTAGGAATTGTTATATTATGTGTTTATGTGTGTGAGTGTGTGTGAGAGAGAGAGAATGAGAGAGAGAGAGAGAGTGTTGGTATTCTCCATCTTCATATTGAAGGTGTTTTACTTAAAGGGCACATGTCTGAGAAGGACTAGTGGGGTAGGTGGTAGATCACAGGACAACGTGGTTGAGGACAACGTGGTCTCTGCCATGTTTACTGCCTCACTGGTGACAGGTGAGAACAAACATGGCGGATTCTGGATGGCTTCGTGATTTACGGACTAATCACCTACTGTCCGGATCATCCACTGCTTTCTCACCACTTCTAGTGTTCAGTTGTTTTCCTCCACCCGATGAATACACGTCCTTCTCGGTATTGTGCTGAACATCGACTGGTCGTCCTGATTGTAGGATGGTTGGGACAAAGACAGTACATAACATCTGAACTGGCCTTCTCTAGAGTGAGTGTGGTTTTGTGTGGGACTGAGCGTGTGTGTGTTAGTGTATGAGGTTAGGAATTATGCACATGATTACTGTACAATACTGCTTTAGCTGCTCCACACTGGTGAGGAACCCGCATGAACCGAATTGTGATGAGGAGCAATTATATTTCAATCAGCTGTAATCTGTGGACAATTATTAACAATTTTTTAAGGAATCACACTTTTTAAAAATAAATATGATATATGCATATGTATTATTGATATTATATATGCATATATTATAATTATATATGCATGTATATTATAAATATTATATATGCATATATAGTCTATGTGCATTATTCAGAGATATGAGAGTGAGCTAATCAAAACCCACGCTTCTTATTTTTTCATATTCATTCATCTTTTCCAGTTACACAGTGCCAGGTTTAATTTCTGTACAACCACGTTCTATTCATTTGTTCTTGCACAGAACATGAGGACTGACCATCGACACGGAGCAATCAACCCAACAAACATAATGATCTCATACAAATTCGATACTGTATATGTTGTTGTTCTAAACAGCCTGTTCATGTTTTGTAACCAAAAAAGTAAGATAAAAGTATGTGAAACAAAAAAAAAAAAAAGAAAATTTGTTTAAGAAAGTTGAGAAAGACGTTGGTGATGTGCGTGGTGGTAATAAGGTCCCTGTTGCTAGGTGACAGAATACATGGTGGACACACCTCCTTGTGCTGCCCTGCTTCCCAACCTACATTTGAACTTGTTTCATAAACCTGCTTTAGATCCAGCATTCCCACCCAAACCCACATTCCTATACCCCAAGCTTATTTTCTATATCTTATATTAGGTTTCGTTGAATTAAGAAGCTTTACTAACTGTGTTTAAAGTCTTCTACTGCTTCACTGATGTGTAAAACGCTAATGTAGGTGTGTAGTGTGGCCCCCATTTCAGACTTCTGTGCGTTTTAATCGCATGCAACATTCTGCCAGCCTTCCCTAACCCAACTCCCCACCCCAATATGCTGACGCTTTAACAATACCTTCAAAGCGCTTTTTATGTTAAGGTTAATAAACCCCTCCAGAATAGCTAAAGGGAAATAGTATCCTGGATGGTTTTCTCAGATGGAGCTGAATCAGGGTGTCTAGTAAAGAGTCCCAGCTCAGTGTGAGGGGTTCGGCCCAACATGACGACACTGGTGGGAGGATGGCCTGAACTCACCTCGCAGGGTGTTGGCAGGCAGGGGTTTACTGCTGGCCCAGGAGAGGTGACCAGGGCGACATTTTCAGCATCCCTCCCCTCAGGCCTCCTCTGACTGCTGCAGTGTGAGGCCTTTGTAGACCTCTGCAGAAGCAATAATCAGCTCCAGTGCAGAGCTCACAGCTTCCTGTGCAAAGGGCTACAAGATAGAAGATGACAGCAGAAGCACTCCAGCTCATGGGTCTGTTGTGATTCAGTACAGCGACTGGCTAACAGCATACAGCACCTCTCCAATGCCAGCAGAAACAGAGGTTTTCAAGGTTGTTTCTGACCCAGGAAACCAGTGAGAAATGTACCAATCATTGTTTAAACTCCAGTAACCTGATAACATGTATAATAGTAATTAATTAATAGTGTGAAACTGCCCTGTTTGCTTTTACCACTCTGTATTTCTTGGCTCATTGAATTTTAACAAACCAAGAAGCCTTTTGGTAAAGTAAATCTGGATTGCCAGTTTGACTTCTCTTCAACTTATGTAGTGTTCTGTCAAAACATAGTCAGAATACCTCTCCACCCTGTGGAGATTACAGATAACTGTGATGTTTGAGTGGAATACCCAGACAGGCCTTTGAACACACACACACACACACACACACACACTTACTCTAAATTCGCACTTTGGAAAAAAAAAACATCTCTGCTCCTTAACCAATCAATCAACCCTTTGCTTCTGAATGTGAGATTCCATGAGTTCAGTGGTGGTGAAGCACAAAGCCGGCCCTGCAGAGTGAAGTACATTCCTGACAAACTGCAGGTCACTGCAGATGTGAGATGTTGATCTGCTGGTCATTCTGGTCACACATTGGGCAGGACCTGAAGTGAAGGAAACTGTCTTCCTTACCCATCGTATTTCTCCTTCTCCTAACACGATGCGCTGTCTACTGACGAGCTACAGAATGGAGCACTGTCCTTGAGCATGGCGCTCCACACAGTCCTCTGTGGTCTGCTCTGCAGTAAAGTGTGACCTCATCACCCCCAGCCACCACTCTCCATATGTTCCTCCCTTCAGTCTCACATAGCAAACTCCTATAAATGCCAAACTGAATGTGTGGATGTCTGTTTAAGTGGTGTGTGTGTGTGTGTGTGTGTGTGTGTGTGTGTGTGTGTGTGTGTGTGTGTGTGTGTGTGTGTGTGTGTGTGTGTGTGTGTCTGTCTGTCTGTCTGTCTGTCTGTCTGTCTGTCTGTGTCTGTGTCTGTGTGCATGTGGACAATTGGCTTATTGGTCTATACCGATGCAGAACCCACAGTAGATTTGTGCTACTGGCCCTCCCATCCCTCATCTTGACAGTATGGATTATATATATATATATACACAACACATTTAAACATGTCTTCTGAATATTCAAAAATCATCCCCAAGGAGAAGAAGGAGGTGTTTAATAGGTTTAATAGTACTGTACTTATAGAAACATAAACTACAGCATTTCATGTTTCAACTGTTTTTTTTTCTTTTCTCTTTCTTTGTTTTGAGATGCATTGAGAAAGCATTGAGATGTATTTAATGGTGTCGACAAAAATGATGCATTCTTGTAGAAATATTTTTAAAAGACCCTTTTGCAATTAAATTATTTAAGAAATTATGTGGTTTCACTGTGCTGATTTTTGCATTTTAAATTTGCAGCGTCATGTGAAAAATGTTTCATCCAGTGTTCATTTAGCTCACACAAAGCCTTTTAAGCCTTTTTTTCTTAACAAGCTCAGTGGTCATTTCACCCCAGCACCCCTGTGCGTGTGTGTGTGTGTGTGTGTGTGTGTGTGTGTGTGTGTGTGTGTGTGTGTGTGTGTGTGTGTGTGTGTGTGTGTGTGTTTTCTTTGTTCTTGTCTTTTATTTACTGTTTCCTTCTCTAGGCATGTTGAGGCCACAGATTCATGCCTATCTGAGAAGCCCGAGGACCCACTGTCTCTGACACCGTTTTCAGCAGTGAGGTGCAGGGGAGGGTCTTTCAACTGCAGCGCCCTGGGCACCTGACTACAGATATAGATCTGGGGCTCTGTGGTAGATATATGTGTCTGCTCTGCACACGTGTGTCTGCTGTAGATGTGTGAGCCTGCTGTTAGAGCTTCATGCATTGCCTATTTTTTTTACATTCTGTTCCATGCTGGCCAAATTCTTTCATTATTTTAGCATTCTGTTCTCTGAAGGCTTATATAGCTGCCAGGCTTTCTGCACACCCACAGCCCAAGTAAGGAGGCTCTGGGTGAAGGATAGAAATTCCAGCTTTAAGTGTAAACGCATGGATCAATGAGTTGTGCTGAATGAAGTGTGTAAAGAGACACAAAGGGCCGTGCTTCGTGCGTACAGTCCACACAGCTGCAGAAGTTTGCACTACACTACTGAATGGCAAACAAATTCCAATTTTGTCATTATTAAGCAAATATTTTTTTTTTAGTTTACAGGTATATCTCATTATGCTCTCTTGCTCACTTGGAATGTGTAATAAAATGTTTGTTTATTAATTGAGTTTTTGAAATGAAAAAATGCTAACTCACACATTCTTCAAAGCTTGATATCTCTCTCCCTCCCTTTCTCTTCCTTTCTCTCTCTCTTCCTCTCTCTTTCTCTCTTTCTTTCTCTCTCTCTCTCGCGCTCTCTCTCTCTCTCTCTCTCTCTCTCTCTTTGCTTCTCGCTCTCTTGTCCAATTAAAAAGCATGTCTTTCAGAGCTGCTGCAATGCGTGTGGCCATGCAGAACTTCCTCTGCTGGATGTGCTAGAAAACTCCAAAGAGGATTTAGGTGTTTGTTACTCTCTCACAATAAACCATGTCTCAGAAGAGAGGAGAAAAAAGAGCTTACCAAAGTCCTGAACCTGCAACCGGTTCTCTGCTCCGGTATGATGACAGATTCACTTGAGCAAGTCCTGACATATATTCTGGGGCAGGAATGTTGTCGCACAGGCTGGCTATTGTTGTCTCTCTCTTCATTTGCAATGGTAACCAGTGACATATAAGCAATAGTGTGTGTCCCGTGTGAACAGGGCAGAAAGGACAGTCCCATATCACAGTGAATTGTTTTGACTTAGTCACAAGTGAGCAAACATTTTGTGGTCTAAGACATGAACACATGATGTTTAAAAACCCTGAAAGTGGTTTGCTGTGTATGGGCCTTTACCAAACAATTAAACATTATGTTACCGACTTGCTCACAAATCTGTCTGTTTTAGTTAATCAAACTGAAATAAGGAAAGACTGAATTAAGCTGAATCAGTCTGAAACTCTACCCATAAACATTGCTTGTTTCATATGCTTTGCAAACAATGGCTGCCACAGCTATAACCAGGATAATCAATGCACCAGCACTGTGGATGTGAGAGAGAGAGAGGGAGAGAGAGAGATCCCCCCTCCCATTGGCTAAGTCTTTCTATCTATTCTCTTACTCTTTGTCCCTTAAGACGCCCACTCCTCCCGCCTCCTCCTCGCCCACTTTCTTCATCCTTCCGTCCCCTGCCATCTCCAAAGCTCTAATCCCTTCTTTCTCCGCTCACCCCCATGTGCTGGTTTGGCTAATTGGTCACGTCTGTGCTATGACATGGGGACCTGACATAATTGCGGGACAAATAGTGTAGCGTTTAGTATCAGACCTGTCTGGACACAACGCAGTGCCAGCACCGGCCGACTGCTAACACTAATTACACACCCAGCACCACAACTTCTAATTGGCATCGACTTCTAACAAAGAGTGGGGGGGGGGGGGGGGGGGGGGGGTTTGAGATGGGCCATTTCTGTGTTTGTGTGTGTATGTGTGCGTGTGTGTTCATGTGTGTGAGTGTGGGTGTGTGCTTGTGAAAAAGAGAGAGAGCTACAGTTCAAAGAGGAAGAGCATTTGGGTTTGAACTGGCTGCAGAAACCAACACTCAGACCAAATGCAAAATATGCAGTGAGCTAGTAAGGAAATTAATTTATTTTTGTTTCCAGTGGTTACCTGTCCACATAAGCACCTAGCTTCACATTCAAAACTCAGGTCAGTAATTATACATGTATATAATGGAATGTTTCGGTAAGCATTGTATCTGTATCATAGTTGTTAAACAATAATTGCATGGGGGAGGCAGTGCATCAGACTGACAGTCAGAAATGTTTCCAATCCCTCACCTTTATGAGATGCTAGATTATGAACAAAAAGACCATTTTGCAGTGAATTAAATTTCCTGATTTTTACAGCAGTGTAGTAGCTCATAGACAAATCACTTCAGGTGCAGGAGACATTTCATTGCTGTTCACTGTCTTGGTTCTAACCACACAGTCAGATTTTAACATGATTCTAACAAACTTTAACAATTGGTCTGTCACATACGACTGTTCAAACTTGGGCATTTTTCGTTTCCTTTTTTTCTGGGGTTTTGGCACAAGTTAAAGGCAGACGTTGAAGGCATGAGGGGCGCTGGCCCCCATACGTGACCCCGGGGTACACTGCCCCCTCCTCTCTCCCCGGACATCAAGAGGGATTATCCCATTCCAAAAACCCCCCAAAATATTTTTGCCCTGCCTATTCCATCCGTCCCCCTGCGTGGCGAGTGCCTGAACAAGCAGCCCTTTGTTGGGGTGCCGGAGTGCAGCTGTGAGCATCTCCTCCTGAAGTATTGCAGCATCCACTGGTTTATCTGAGAGAATATAGTCATTGGGACCCAGCGTAGTGTCTGAACATTGATTAGCATGGTGCTGCTGTAATGTGAATGGCATTTATGGGGGGGTGGGAATGAGGGTGTATCATAATAGCAGAGTACTAAAACTGAGCAGGACAGGAGTATGTTCTGTACAGTAACAGTAGCCTATTGTCACAAGAGTATGCGATATATTTTGCTTTGAGCCTTCATCAAATGGTTGCCACCGGTAAAAAAAGAAAAATAAAAACAAAGGCTTTGTGTTAAACATGGGACTATCCAACATTCGAAAGAATTATATCAGCCATGCTAGGCAACATTCAAGCTACTAAGGCTTTTTGAGCAGTGGAGTTAGCATTCTAAGAGATAGATTACTGTCCGTCTTGGTTAACATCATGGCGTCTAGTGTCATGGAGGTTAGCATCCTGGATATGCAGGGTTACAATAATCAGAGAGCACCCCCAAGATGAGCCTCTTACAAAAATCCCCAACATAATGGAATTATCTTCTGCCACACTTCACTAAACCTCTTGTTGAACATCAGGTCAAGCGTGGAGTTCAATCAATGAAAGGTAGGAGGCAATCTTTTAATTAACAAATTGAGCTGCCCTCTCTTAAGCTCTTTGTGTGATATCCTTAAAAAATTCCTGCAATGTGTCCTGTCACCCACCGTCTTCCCTGGCCCTTACGGTCTGATGAGGGCAATAACCAAACCAGTGGAAGATGGTGGTGACTTTGGCACAAGAGGTCATTTTGTGGTTTTTTTTATGGCTTTTTTGTGTGTGCGACAGCATGAGGGAGGGCTAGCAGCCACTGCTGACAGCTCATTAACTGTGCATCGATATTTATCAGTCTTAATCACACCTGGGACAGGGACACAGTGATTATTTCCTGGGTGAGGAAGCAATCACGATGTTCTCATCACTGACCTTGACAGGGCTAAAAAATGGCCAACAGCAGCATGCACAGACGCTGTCAAAACACTGTTGGAATATGAACTAAACAAACAAACAACCAAACAAAAATAAAACCAGCAAACAACAACAACCACAAAACACACTGGTGAGTTATGAAAAGAAGTTAAGGGTGTTAAAGTTTGCGGGGTTAAAAAGGCAGATTTTAAAATGATGTGGAGGCCACATTGTGTGTATGGGTAAGCAGTATATTTTTAACCCATCCTTTTAACCCAACATTTTCATATTGACAGAGAACAAATGTCTTCTTTACCACCAGAGAGATCACTTTAATATTTTCAAAACATGATTTCTAAGTTTAAATCATGAAACTTTGGCAGTCATTGAATCATTGATTCAATAAACTTGTATATTACAAACCGGATTCCAAAAAAGTTGGGACACTATTGTGAATAAAAGCTGAATGAATGTGGAGGTGCCAACATCTAATATTTTATTCAGAATAGCACATCATAGAATAGCAAATCACATATCAAAAGATTAAACTGAGATAATGTATCGTTTTAAGGGAAGAAATATGTTGTTTCAAAATTTCATGACGTCAACAAATCCCAAAAAAGTTGGGACAAGGCCATTTTTACCACTGTGTGACATCCCCTCTTCTTTTTACAACACTCAACAGACGTCTGGGGACAGAGGAGACCGGTTTCTCAAGTTTAGAAATAGGAATGCTCCCATTCATGTCTAATTCAAGCCTCTAACTGTTCAATGTCTTGGGCCTTCTTTGTTGCACCTTCCTCTTTATGATGAAAAAGAGGAGAGATGACGTCTAGATGGGAGCATATGTTGTTCTAGAACCTGAACATAGTTTGGTGCCTTTCCAGACATGCAAGCTGCCCATGCCACAAGCACTCATGCAACCCCATACCATCAGTGATGCAGGCTTCTGAACGGAGCGTTGATAACAACTTGGGTTATCCTTGTCCTCTCTGGTCCGGATGACATGGCGTCCCAGTGTTCCATAAAGAACTTCAAATCGTGACTCATCTGATCACAGAACAGTCTTCCATTTTGCCACACTCCATTTTAAATGACCCGCGGCCCAGTGCAAATGTCTGAGCTTGTGGAGTTTGCTTAGAAATGGCTTCCTCTTTGCACTGTAGAGTTTCAGCTGGCAACGGCGGATGGCACGATGGATTGTGTTCACTGATGATGCTTTCTGGAAGTATTCCTGAGCCCATTCTGTTATTTCCTTGACAGTGGCATTCCTGTTTGAGGTGCAGTGACGTTTAAGGGCCCGAGATCACAAGCATCCAGTAGAGTTTTACGGCCTTGACCCTTACGCACCGCGATTGTTCCAGATCCTCTGAATCTTTTGATGATGTTATGCACAGTTGATGATCATAACTTAAAAGTCTTTGCTATTTTACACTGGCTAACACCCTTTCTGCGCAGCAATGGTGGAATTGGTGATCCTCTTACCATCTTGGCTTCAGAGAGACACTGACACTCTGAGAAGGAGGAAAAATTGGATTAAAAAATCCAATAAAACAAGAAGAATACATTGTTTAGACAATTATTTGATTTTACTTTGTATTGTTGTGTAATGAGAAATGACGTGCTGTAATTTGGAAATGTCATTAGTATTACTATAGTCAGTAGGCCATAGTCCTTCTGGCCACATACTGGCTTACCTGGGACAAAATATGTGTAACTATTATGTTGAAGTGAAACTACAAAAATAGAAAAGTAGTATTACAATCAATGTGTAATGCTTGAAAACTTTGCTGTAATAAGTGTAAATTTCCAAAATGTATTTGTAGTCGATGTTTAAAGTATACATTTCTTTAACAAAATGCCTCTTTGACAAACACAAGAGAATAAATGGTGCCCTCTGAGTGGAGGTGTTCATGTGATCCTGGCCCTCGCCTCATCCTGGGCTCCGTCCACGCTCTGTGGGCTACTGAGGGGAGTTCTCGAATGACAAGCGATGGGCACACAAACAGCAGCAGAGAGGGACGGGCTGCAGGCTGTGGGTGTTGGAGGGAGTGAGAGGTGTTTTCATCTTCACCCCAGTGTCAGCTCGGTGCTGCTCACACTCCCAACGGCCCTGAAAACACCTCGCGAGGGAAAACTGTCATGAAGAAAAAAAAACGAGTGCGAGTAGATTTCGTAAAATGTTTTTCAACAAGGAAAAGCTGGAGCATGTGGGGCAGCTTTGGTTGAAATGGAGGGAAGTTTGCTTTATTCAGATGGCAACCTGCTATTGGTATTGCTCACATGTGTTCCAGTCCAAGCCCCCGTGATTTCACTGCGATTGCATTTAGCCTCAATGGCACTAAAGTGGATTCCCCTCTGATGAATCTGATTGGCCTCTGATGACCGGAATGCGCCCCTGCCTGTGGCTAGACTGCGATGTCATTGGCTGGTGTTGCTGATGGGACAAACGTTTCTGCAGTGTGAGGAAACTGCAGGTGGGACAGTGAAGGTCAGCGATTAGGAAAAGGCTGCTATTAAAAACTCAAAACTTCAATTTAAATCTTACATTTAGTTATATTTACATTTATTCATAATGCCACACCGTGACCTACGATCTGCTAGACACGCAAACAGCCTTATTCTTTTGTATCAATGTTTTTATCACCATCATTTTTTCATTATATTTATTGTCACTTTCATCCTTTCGCAGAGATAAATGCTTCTAAGCATATCCCATGTGAGTAACACAGTTAATTAGAAATCTAGGGAAGATATAAACTTTACACATTTTTTGCTAGGGAGACGAGTGTAACAGGGTGGGGGGGGGGTGAAGGGAGTGTTACAGAAAGGGTAAAGGGATATGAGTCTTACGGGGAGGGTAAAGGAAGATGAGTGTAATGGGGGGAGGCATAAAGGGAGAAGAGTGTTACAGAGGGGGTATAAAAAGAGATGAGTTACATGGGGGGGGGGGTATCCTGTTCTTCTTTTTAACTTGGGGTTAACCTCTCCTCACAACCCTCCTCAAATTAAGTTGTGAGTATAAGAAATACATATGTTTTACTGAACACCCCCTCCCCAGTACAGTCTAGAACCAGGCCTTAATCCATTAAATTAAATTCATGTAAAAACAAAAACAACCCGATAGACTCCTGAAGCGAGTCATGTCCAGTATGCGTTAGCATGGAGCTCCATGACTCATAGCAGTAAACTTCTGTGTTACGCACTGTCACATAAACACCCCTCACTGCCGTATCAGTCAGACAAGTCCAGTGGTTGGAGAGCAGCTGGGTTGGCTCTCTCTTCACGCTCATACACGAGGCTAATAAGCCCCTCTCAACCCACCCCGGCCCTCCAACAGCCCTCTGCCCCTCCTTACACCACCCCTCTACCCTGATTCACCTTGAAGGGGCAGGTGATGAGGTCTCGTCCTCCGTGGAGCAGACTGAGTTGGATTGACTTGACAGTGATTATGTTAATTCCTCTTTGTGGCATGGAAAACGAGGTGGGCCTAGAAGACTGGCTCATTTCTCTGTACACTCTCTTTTTCTCTTTGTGTGCTGTTTTTTTTTTCTTTCTCTCTTATCCCTTCTGCTATCCATCATCCGCGAGGAGGGATCTCATAATCCAAACGGCCACCTGCCATGGCATGGGGGTGACCACTAGGTCACACTTTGTACGAAAATTTTAATTGGTGCAAAATACTAATGTGTTATGTTGTTTGCATAAATGTAAATTGGGGTGTGTGTGCAGCGCTTCCTCCTCTGGCCTCTCCAATCCCCACCAATCAAATGTATGAATGAGAAATTTAAATGTGTGTGTGCATGCAATACACTCACAGCTCCTCGTGTGCTGTGTATCTGCTGGCTCTTCCTCTCACTCATCTCTCAGTCCAGAGATTTGCAGCCAAAATATGCGGCTTTAATCTTTACACTCTACATATTCATCCTTATAGCAGCCAAATGGAAAGCAAATAAAATGTGCAAATAGACAGTTAAATAAATATAAAACTCAGGCATCTGCTTTTCAATCATATGCAAATGACTATTCATCCAGTGATGACCTCACCCATGCCAGATATGCAAACACAGTCAGAAAGATCAAACATCACTCAAATGTAGCATATGTAAATTACTTCATAAGTATATAATATAAAATTTAAATAGTTCCTGAGTAAAAATATGTAGCATTAACTTAGAATTAAATAAAAGCAAAGGCTGTCAAAACTAGATCTTCCTTCAGTATTTCTGTCATTTTCACCTCAGTTTTTTTATTTGGGTATCTTAATGAATAAAAAATTAATAACATACAAAATATGATGACGATGATGATGATGATGACGATGATGATGATGATAATAATAATAATAATAATAATAATAATACTTTTTCATATTCTTATTCTTGTGTTATGATTGCTGGACTGTGCTCTATTAACCAGACTAAATGAATGTCTACTGGGATGAACCCTGACGCTGAGTGAACAGAGAGAGTCCCTGAACCAAGATGGCCGCTGATAGCAGCAATGGGCCAGGGGCAGGGGTCACAGTAGAACACAGCAGGGGCAGTGTACGGAGGTCACTGTTTAGACCCCTGAGAAATGAGAGAGTGGGCTGGGCTGAGCTGTGTGTGTGTGTGTGTGTGTGTGTGTGTTTTAGCTTTAACCGACAAAGACCATTT
This sequence comes from Brachyhypopomus gauderio, assembly GCF_052324685.1. Lineage (NCBI taxonomy): Eukaryota > Metazoa > Chordata > Actinopteri > Gymnotiformes > Hypopomidae > Brachyhypopomus > Brachyhypopomus gauderio. Next base: position 22,644,301 of record NC_135222.1, on the reverse strand, counting down.
CGTCTCATTTAAAATGCAAAGCAATATGAGATTGAAATGTGTTCATAAAATAGAATTGCTCCACTAATTGCATTAAGTGCATTCCCATAATTGTGGTAAACAGGGCTATAAGGCACAGTAATGAAACTAAATAAAAGGTAAAGTTTAACCAGGTAATTCAATAACCTGTAATACAATATGAAACAAATTACTGACCTTGGTGTAAGTATTTCACTCTCTCTCTCTCTCTCTCTCTCTCTCTCTCTCTCTCTCCCTCTCTTTTTTCTCTCCCCTTTTCTTTTCTCTCTCTCTCTATCTTAGCATTCCAGACCAAAAATATCTAGGCCTTGGTTTGAATGAAATAGCATTAATGAGTCCAGTTACTGCAGGCTTGCTTGCATTTATGAGCTTGAGTTTGGGACTTTTATAGGGGGAGTGATTCATGGAGGCCAAGCATTACGCTGGCTCATCACTGACACCCAGCACCCCACTCTCCTATTCTCATCCCCTTTGGCACTCTCTGTCTGTCTATCTCTCTTTCTCTCCCTCTATCTGTCTGCAGTTGGGCTTCCTTTGTGACCAAGTACCACCCCCCCCCCCCCCCCCCCCCCCAATCATGGCAGTCGGAGGAACTGTAACACGGAAGTGGATCTCATCAAAAGATCTGTATCCCTTGGACAGAAGCCTGGTGCTCGACTTTGCTGTGGGATTGTGTTTGGATTGTGATTGTTTTTGTTTCATTGTTATCGACCTTTACTCGTGTTTCGGTTTCTGATTTTGGAATGTCCCTTTAGTAGTTGACTGTGAGCTTGCTTTCTTGACCACGATATTGGATTTGCTTATGTCAGAACTTTCACTGCTGCCTTTTATCACATTCTATATTACAGCACGTAGGGTTGCCCACTGTTTTTTTTTCTCTTTTATTTGGGGGAGGGGGGGGTTTACACTGTGTTGTTTTGATAAGTAAAGAGTAGTTAGGGTAAAGTTCAGATTTTCTTTGTTTTCAGTGAGATTAGGTAGTACTTGGGGTGTAGATACTGTATAGGTTTTATGTTTATATATATATATATATATATATATATACTGTATATGAAAAACCTGAATGTAAAAAAACCGGAATGAAAACCTGGTGTTCATCATAAGACATTTACATTGACAATATCAACACCCAGAACTTTCATTCTAGTTACCTTATACTTAGTCTGATTGTGTGATTTGTTCGTGACGTGTGTATTCATCTGTATAATTTGTTTTTGTGTAATTTGTGTGTTAACGGGCTGCCCAATGGAGGACGGGTTCCCTTTTGAGTCTTGGTCCTCCCGAGGTTTCTTCCTATTCCCCACCATCTAGGGAGTTTTTCCTTGCCACTGTCGCCTTTGGCTTGCTCATAAGGGATTTGGACCCATAGTATTGTTAACCATGTAAATCCTGTAAAGCGCTTTGTGACAACATGTGTTGTGAAAAGCGCTATACAAATATATTTGATTTTATTCGATTTGATTTGATATATATATAGGTTTTATGTTTGTTTAATCTGTTGTTTTCAACATAGGTCAAAGCCATTGGTTTTTGTTTCACTGCACATTGTACAGTAATAACCAGCTATTTATACAACTGGACTGGAGTTTGTTATGGCTTTTCTTCCCATTTGTCATTATCTCACCTGCTTCACCGTTTGCTTCTGTGTGTCACCTAGACAGGGTTGTAACACTGTGCTTCTGGGCAACTTTAGGTATGTAGTTTCTGGGATGGCTTCTTCTCGGTTTAGAGGACAGGATCTTCTCTCGGGTGTCCCGATGAGTGAGGTGGAGTCAGCATCACTTTCCCTTAGACGGCACTGATCCTGATGCACTTGACTCAAGCCTTTTTTACTGTCTTACCTGTTACCTCACAAGTGTTCACTCAGAAACCATTGGGCTTGGATGTTACACTGCTCTCCTATTCAGTAAAATCGCTGTAAAGGTGTAGTTCAGCTTCAGGTGTACGGGGGTGCCGTGAGAGAACCCGTCATTTTTGGTAAGAGCTGTGTGGAAAGCAGCTATTAGTAAGGCCATATTTCAGAGGTAGCTGTTGCTGTTTGTTGATCTTTGTTGATTGGAAGCCAAAGTGCACCTGTCCTGATGAAACCTGTAGTCATTCAGCTTTAAAGGTGTGTGTGGGGGGGGGGTGTCAGGGGGTGAAGGTTACCATGGCAGGATAAAGCACAGGCCTCTGCACAGGCTTTACTTCAAAGTACAAGGTGTGCCTTTGAAGTGCCATCTGGCAATATGTAGAAACAGGTGACATAACGCATTGTCTATATGATGTTTGCTCAGAATCTGGAAAAGAGACTGCAAAAGAGGCACAATGTTAAATGGATTCATTCCATACTCAGAATCGTCCTTCACTGTGTGTGAGGGAACTGAAAGAGAGCCCCACCTACTGCAGGAGCGTCAGGTCGCTCTGAGGTAGACGTGTGTGAAAGACAGACCCTTTCACTGCAGGAGCGTCAGGGCGTTCTGAGGTAGACGTGTCTGAAACACAACACCTCCCACAGCAGAGGTGTTAGGCCGCTCTGAGATAGAGGCGTCTGAAACACAGCCAATGAGACAGCATTATTGTGCATTATCCACTTACCCAAATCCACATAAATGCCACTGTGTCAGCACCAGGACTGTATGTTTAGAGAAAGGGCGTCTTTAGTATTGGAGACAAAAGCAGGACTGGAGAGACACCAGCCCAAAAGCTCAAGTTCATGTTTCTGTGGGGGGGGGCAGTGTAGCACACAGAGCAGGCCGTGGGGGCAGTGGGGTCTGCCGCTGGAGCCCCAGGGGCCTGAGTCTGTCGCTGGGCCCCCCCAAATAAATAAATAAATAAAACTCACATGGACTAGCTACATCCTGGAAAATCCCCAAAACATAATTTACTTTCTCTCTATTATGCTAACTAATACATTTAATTAGTCAGCATACTCATCAATTTGCAGGGCATGAACCTCTAGAACTGGAATTGAAAACAAGGAAAGCAAAAGCCTAGTAACCCCCATCACCCCCTGCCCCAAACAGACACACACACACACACACACACACAGAGTCCCAGGCAAGGGAGAAAGGCCCCCTTCTGTCAGTCTGCTTCTATTGCCTTGAAAAACAAAAGAGCATAGGCATGAGACAGAGCGAGAGAGTGAGAGAAAGTGATAGAGAGAGTAGGAGAGAGAGAGAGAGAGAGGGAGAGAAAGACAGTGAGGGAGAGAGTGGGGGGAGGACTATTCAGGCCTTGGCCACTGTTGCTAATCAGGATTAGGAATTTACAGAATGAAATAAACACCATCTATCTGAATGTTGGGTGACCACTGGGACGGGCTGCAATGTGTGTTTGCGAAGCGGAGGGAAGACAAAGGCCAGATTAGCCATCTGTGGGGGCTTCACTGCGCTGCTGCGATTAACAGGCTTAGGGCGCATCGCCGGCTGCCTGTACAAAGGCCTTTCTCACTCCACCCCCTCATTGCATCCCCCTCTACCCCAGCCAGCCATCCACTTCAGCTGTACACATCTGCACCGACTGCCTGCCCAGCCCATAGATAGATACATGGAGTGTATAGTATAGAAGATGTGCTCACTGGGATGCAGGTTTTACATGAGACTTTAGACATATAGGGTTTATTGAACCTCAGGACCTGTGCACACACAACCACAGGCTCTAGTGTGGAACCACACTTCAATAAACCTGCTTGCCACAAAAATCCCTAAAAATCTTTGGGAAGATTTTAAACGGGCCACTTACGGTGCATATAGTTTAAATGGTTGTAGTTAAAGCAGTCCTTTCCTTCCAAATTTGAGCACTGTTCTTGCTAGGTGAAGAGTTTTACTGTTCGTGTTTGGTCATGCTCCATTACTTCTTACCATGGAATTTGTGGTGATATTCAGTATAGCACAGAAAGACATTCCAGGCACATTTGTAAATTTGACATTGAGAACTGGACAAGCCGGTCCTTTTGAAAAGTCATCTGAGAAACAATAGCAGGCCTGGCAGTGAATAATGCTTACTGACACTTATATAATGCTTACAACCCTTTAAACAGAGATGAATAAGAAATCTAAAAACCCTGCATTGATCTCTGTTGAACAAGCTTGTCCTGTTTGCCTTTTAGACGCTTGCTTCCGATTACGAGCGTTTTCATAGAAGGTAAAATGGTGATTAAATTGTGATATTAATATTCACTCACTGGGGTCACATCTCACACCCAGCCCTTTCTGTTTAGGTCACTTGTTGGTATTTTGTGATCTCCCCTGGTGCAGGACTTTTCTAAACTGAGCAGCTGCTCCAGACCCCCCCCACCACCACCACCACCACCACCACCACCACCCTCTCCACCCTCTCCACCTCCTTCATCTCCTTACTGTGGCATGCAGTTTTGGCTCTTGTTTCAGTTAAGTGAGTCAACTAATGAAGGCAGGTGATTATAATCTTTTGCAGTCAATTACTTTTTTTTTTTTGGAAGTGAAGCTTTGACAGGAATCTCAAGGCTGAACTGAAACGGAAATGGGGTGTTTGTGGAGGGGGTGGAACTGTGGCATCTCAGGGCCGAGTCAGACTTCTACGCAGAGCTGTTTCTCTGTTTCTCTATCCCGGCAGGTGAGACACTCATATCAGTGACACTATGAGTCTTCCATAACAACTGCTTGTACTCAGCACACACTTCTACACTAGCTTTGCTAGGTTCACTGGGTTTTATATACCACTGATATAATGAATTATCTATCTATCTATCTATCTATCTATCTATCTATCTATCTATCTATCTATCTATCTATCTATCTATCTATCTATCTAATACGACTTCAACCTCTCCTTTCCTATCCATCTTGTGTAGGTGTTGAATGCAGCCTCAAAGCATATGGCAGTAAGAAACTGAAACTGTTTTGTTTTGTAACTGCATATTAACTGCTTAAAATCCAGGCATATGATTCAGTTGTTTTATCTTAAGGCAAACTATTCAGTAGCTACTGTGAGTTATTTGGTAATTACTGTGAAACTAATAATAAAAAAAATAAAAGGTTTGAAAGGTATGTGGAGAAAGGAGTGGTACTGTGTAACCACCCACCGTTCCTTGCTGTTTGAGGTTAACATCATCATCAACTTTTTTTTTGTGAGACTAAAGACAGCATAACAGTCAAATAACAAACAACATTCTCACATTAGTCCACAGTTGAATCTTTGATAACAAAAGGAATAATTAATAATAATAAGTAACTATTTAATTACATTTTTAAGTAGTAGGCCACTGACATTATT